>NC_090916.1:4755161-4762753 GCF_040956055.1 Brachionichthys hirsutus | reverse complement strand
AGACAGCTGGCATGAAAATCGGCTTCTCATTTTGTTTCGCTTTGTAAAAGAGTCGATTGGAATTGAGAGAAGTGGAACATAAGGAAGAAACATTGAGGAAAAGAGGCCAAACAGAGGGAGCGATGTGAAAACGCTGCAAATGACACCAATGTCTGAGCAGGAAGGAAACCGGGCTTTATACAGTGCTCAACAACTTCCTGTTAAACATCCGCAAATAAAACTCACAAAAGGATTACAAGAAGAGTATTCCAGGAACCCAGTGTCATCTAAACACTGTGACTGAATGTCGAAGCCAGCCAGCGCTGGGTTCCTCCGAGCACGGAGCATCATATTGATGAGGATGTTATCAACCTGGCAGTGATGAGAGACGAATGGTGTCCCATGGGGGCAACCTTTATCCCCCCCCCCCCCCCCCCCACACGTGCACAGCGCTACCACCCACGCAAAATATGACTCCGGGATACTTTTTCCAACTTCTGGCTCTGTTCATAAATCAGCAGCCGGACAGCAGGGCTCGGACTTGCCAGGGTATCAGGCGTACCCCCCCTGGTGACTTGGCCTGTCCGTCATGCAGCGACTGCGCCCCGAGCAGCTTAATTAATGTGGCAATTGAAGGCTGCATATCATAATGAACACACACAGCCCCTTCTATCTGCACCTTCCTGGGCTTGTTATTCTTGGTCGCCGTCAAGGATACGTCCTTGTGTACGTTTGGATATTTATAGGCAATGGATCTATTAAAATGCATGAGAACAAATTAAAAAAACAAATAAATGCAAAGGTGCCCAAACGAGCCTGGAATGTTTTTGGGCAAGGTTTTTTTTTTGGTTTGATGTGTTTTTGCAGCGTAACTGTCAAATTTATCACTCTCACTTGTGTTGGTGTTACTCCGTCGCCTCATTTCTTCATTAGGAACACACAGGCTGCTTCTGCTCGGAGATTTTTCATTTTTATGAGGAGTCCCACTCGCTGCAGTGTAAAATATGCCAAGGAAGCTGACCTAACAGAGTTAAGCCACCGGTCCAATAGCTCTTTTCAAAGAGGAGAAATAAAAGGTTCACCTTAACTAACCAAGTGATGACAGAGGTGAGTGTGTGGCTCCTTTTCCACCGTTGAACAAACTAGATCTCTGGCCTCAATGGAGGGTAGAACTCCGAGGACTCGTTGCTCAGCCTCATATGGTGGCGTTTCTCTGAGGAGAGGGGGAAACTGAATAAACCTGACAGCCTCAGGTGGAGGTTAATGGGTCTCCATTTGTAACTCTTTGCTGTGAATAATGCCACCTCCCTTCGTTACAGACGTCGTAAATCAAGTGCACAATACTCCGTCTTGAGACAGTTTGATTTACGGCAACAACTTCTCTTCCTTTATTGCCCCACCACCACCTCCAATGAAGCAACTATCCCTTCGGCTCTCTGTCCCCCCTCTCCTGATGTCTGGACTGTGAGTTAGCACCACAGTTAGCAAAACAACACACATACACGGGGAAAGGATCTGCTTCCCGGGAGGGCTAATAGGATGTGACATCATTTACGGTTGACTGGGGTAAGTTGTGACTCGGTAGCGCTCTATACGGCAGGATGGGTTTCAGTGATATTTTTCTGCTGCAGAGATTGGTTTCAAAAACCCAGCAAGTCCACACGCTTGCAGGGCCGGAGAGCACTCGACCCGACAGCGAAGGATCTGGCTCACAAATCACCGGTTATGATCAGGTCGACCCCGGGCCTTGGCTGGGGAAGCAAACCTTTGTATGCATTTGGCCTTTCCTCCCTCTGAATCATGTCCCAGGGCTTTTGACGGCGATGTAGTTACATGGCCATAATGCACTTTCCAGATCAGCAGAGATAAATCAACATACTGTATGTCAAGTCCCACACTTGAGAGGCATTCATGAGACTTTAATCTGTAAGTTTGAGTTACCTGCGGAGATTTTATGCATGTCCAATACTAATAAACCTGCAGCACTTTCAAAATGTTCTCGTCCAGTAACTAGTCAAACACTGAAACGTGATTTTTGGCCCAAGCCATGTGCCATTTCTCAAGCTTCATGGTTTTTGTTGTACTGGGAAGACCTTGAGCGAGTTCACTTTGAAGCTCAATCCAATTTCTCTTTGCAATTCGAAACCATAAAGAGCCTTTGTTTCAGTTACTGAAGAAAGAAAACGGTCTTTCTTGGACATATTCGTAATCAAAATAGCATATCCTCCGTTTTATCAAGCGTCTAGTTGTTATGGCTTTAGCTCTCTATAGTTCTACTGGGAAAAAAACGGATCCTCAGTTAGCTTTCAACTCTCGGTGCGATTTCAACTCTTTTGTGTTTTAGCAAGTCACAAAGAAAGATTTGGCATAGTCATTTAGGAGTTTTCAGTCCTGGAGGAGTGAAGGGTGCAAACCCAATAATCTTGTTTGACATTTGGGAGCAGGGGCACAAGGCGATGGGTGTCCCACAATGCAAGTACAAAAACAAACAGCATGTGAGTGTGTGAAGGGGAGTGGGAGCTGCTGCTCGCCACACTGCGGAGCAGCGTAAGATCACATACTCCACACGCACACACACGCAAACGCCTAATAAGTCCTGTGTGTGTGTCAGACTTTGATCCAGTCCACTTCATACACACGCGTGTTATGACAAGCACAAGTTCCTCGGTGTCCAGAATGATCTCGCTTTCTCTCTGTGGTTCTTTCTGTGCAGGCTGAGGGGATCTAATCCTGTTAAGACCTGTCAGGATTAATACACAGGCAGGTCAAACTACCGCTGCTGCCCCTCCACTGCCCCCCCCCCCCCCCCCCCCCCGACATCGGGGGGTGTTGAAATGAAAGAAAAGAAAAAAGAGCAACTGCGTCTCTGATTTAAGTGGTTCTATCAAGCCATCAAGAGCATTTCTTGACTATGCGGTGAAAGTATGATCCATCCCTTTTCTATCAAGATGACCTTGTGTGGTTATCTTATGCAGATTTCCATAGATTATGCATATTTCACTTTATTTTCAGTCAAAGATTTTATTGGTTTCAAACTTCCGAGGTCTCAAACTGATGAGTCTCTGCTGCACGATGCTTTAAAAAATAAAGACCGTTTCCTCCTGTGATTTCACACTTGTCTCTCAAGCTGTAGTCAGGTTTTACCACAGTGCACAGCAGTGGTCCCGTTTGGCCTGACTTGAAGCTCACCTGAACCAGGTGTTCATAAGCATAACGACATCACAGCAAAGAGAGAGAGAGAGAACAACACGGAACTCAGCAGCAGATCAAACGGCGAGGAGGTGTCGGAGAGGTTTAAAGGGCACAGGGAATCTCTTTATGACAGCTACTCTCAACGAATGGCTCATTCTTCAGAGAGGCTTGACGCATGTGAACCGTTGTGCAGACATGAACACAGCAACGGACTGCATATATATATATAAATGCATTTTGTTCATGTATAATGGTCTGACCCTGCCATTATTGGGCGTTGCATGTTGACCCGCGGGACAGGGGCTGCATCACACAAACACACGCTGTGGTTTCTCCTGTGGCTGCTCTGCTTGTTCGGGCTGACGAGCATCAGAGGCTGGCTTGACCCCCCCCCCCCCCTATCTATCCCAGGGGTGATCACACAGCATCGCTGGGCGCTAAGCCAGCAGCTGGGGCCGAGTCCTGGAGGGGGGGGGGGGGGGGGCACATGAAGGGCCGAGGGAGAAATCTGAGAGGAAGAAAGAAAGAAATGTGGATGTGAGGAGGCTGGGATAGAGGAAAAGGAGAGCCGTGAAGGTTGGTGGGGGGGGGGGGGGGGGTCACCTATCACATAGTTTATCATATACAAATGTTCAGAGCGTGGCTTTCATCCTGGAGGAAGAGGCAGGGCTGAGAGATGAAGGTGCTGATGGAAATGAGGTGACACTATGGCCTATTTGGCATAATCTCTCCCTCTAAATGAAAGTTTAATGTCACATATTCTGTCACAAAAGGAAAATCTACCGTTATGTTCTTATGCATGCGATCTATTTTACCACCATGCGCTTGCTTCCAAACGGCTCGTCTGAAATCTATTATTCCAGTAAAAATGTCTGACTCAGCTTTTTCCTCTATTGTTCTCGGCACCCATCAGGGGAAGACGCTGTGTCATCATGTGGGAAGCAAGGGAGTGTGGGTTAATAAAGTGGGATATCTTGCAGTTACTCAAGCGTGCCCTCTAGGCCTATGAATGCCTTCCCTTCTGAGGCCCACATCAGCACGTTCAGGGTGTGAGAATAGATGGCAAGGATGATGCAAAGAGGAGGAAATAGATGGAAAGATAGCAGGGAGAGTAGTTTTTGGAGGAGACAGATAGAGGGCCTTTCTCAGCAACGAGCCCGACTTCCTCAGCATCCATCTCTCAGTCTGCGTGTTGCCAGCCCCGCATAAACACGCTGGACGGGTGGAAAGTTTCACTCCTCTCTGGAGAGTCCCCTTCTCTCCTCGCTCATTTTTTTTTTTCTGTCTATCTGGCCCCTCAACTTTTCTTTTCTTGTTTTAGGAAAATTCCGCTGGTGGTAATGGTGTGCGCCCCTGCAAGCCCTAACCTCTTCCATGTGACCATCACAGAGGCAAAATTTCCAGTTTATGTTGGTTTTAGGCAAACAGATCAGTTGCCGCTTCATCCATCTAGTTTAGCTTCTCTGTCCATGAAGCTGATGTTCAACCAGACGCTTGCAAGGGCGTAGGCGTTCTGAAAGTCCACACCTCAGCCCAAAAAGTCCCCCACCATCCTAGACCATTATCTCCCTCCCAGAGCTGCACTTTATTTCCAATATCATGTGACAGTCTTTGAAATCAAACCTGGGGCCATGAAGGAACAGGACATGGAGTGAAAGACATTTCACTCCATGTTAGGCTCGTTAAAAGTCACCAATTAGGAAAAAGGCCTCACACATAAGTTTAGACGTTGCCAGGGTTTAGTCTCAAATCAGGACAAGCTCGCCATCTGCAGGAGAGCGGAAGTACTGAGTCCATCCTGGTGAGCGCAACCAAAACAAAGTTGTAATACTATATAGTTTTACATCAACATAACCGATCATTTAAAGACAGGTCAACTTAAATGTCAGGGTTTTTGGCCTCCTCGGCTACAGGTGGCGCTCTGATCCCACTCCTCAGTGATGACTGTGGTGTAGAGCAGGATGAAGGCCCTGTTTGTTTAACCAACAGTGTTGACGCCCACCCACAGGTGCCAAAGGTATAGTGAGCACCGGTGCCAGCTGTTTGCAAGCCACAGCAGCCCCTTCACTTCACCCTGCTTGACTGATCTCACAGTGAGACAGGAAGCGGTTGAGTTACCCAGCAGCAAATTTTGAGGTTTATAAAAGGGGAAAAGACATTTCCAAAAAAAAATATCAAAGTGCAGTTTCCTCAAGCCTAACAGCCAGCCTTAGTCCTTCTTCATCATTAGTCAGTTTTAGGACTATTCTCAGCAAATATTCAGGATCACTTAAGGGAAACGTGAAACAAAAGAAATTTTGGACTGAGTTAGAGGCATGCTTAATTACAGAGGCCGAACTCAGGTCTTCCAAGTTCACGGATGCTCGGTTGCCTTGTAAAGTTAGGTTCATTACGCTATTAATTAGCTGTTACCTGCATCACACCAGGGAACCACCCACAGCGACCACAAGCAAGGCAACACGTGCTCGGCGAGTCCAACAATCGAGAAACGTTGCTCACGATGTCCGTCATCGCTCTGGCAAGGAGACAAACGGTGCAAAGTCTCCCTGCGGGGGGAAATACCGTTGGATGTCTCTTGATAGCACAAAGCTGTATTTTACTCGAGATGCGAAATCAGTTCGGCATGTTCAGCATTTGGATTTCATGAAGGCTTACCTTCGCGTGGTCTGTCTTTGCCAAGACGTAATGGGAAGAGGGGGTAAGGCGCGGGGAGGGGGGGGGGGGGTTATTGCCAGTACAACGAAGCTCAGTTCACACTCAGCTGTGGCATATTTGAAAATTTTCAAGAAAAGCAGCAAGAAGAGTGTGTGTGTGTGGGGGGGGGGGGGGCTTTTAAATCAGTTCCACTCTGCAGTAAATTATAACCTTGCATTTTTAATTTCCTCTCTCCATACAATGTTATTCATTGGCATCCAAAGCAAACACGGGCCCCTGCAGCCTGCATAACTCTATGGGACAAACTGTCCTCTCATGCAGTCGCTACCTGTCAGGGGTGCAGGGGCGTGACTGAAAAAATGCATTCCTTGATGCAGAGCTTAGAGGTGTGTGGGGTGGGGGGAATGAACAAATAGAGATCTGATCTAACAAAATGGTTACATGCCCAGAATGTGAGTTTTGTGGTTGGAGATAGTTCACTGATAGCCATCATTGGACCAAATGAATACTTTGGACATGTGGTTGCAGGTTTTAATGAAGATCCAGACGTGCAGTTCAACAAAACTCTTATCCGACTACTAAAGACATAAACTGCTGCCATGTCAAATGATGAATATGTGAACTTTGAATATTAACTTTTCATGGCAATAACAACAAAATTACACACCAAGATCGGAATGTGCATAGCCAAACAGGATTAGCCCATTGTTAGCTGGTCTAACCACTTGAAAGAGACGGACTCGGCTGCTGAAATAACATTAAGATCCTTGTGCTTATCATAGCAAAGCCTCACTTGTTAGCACTACATATCTAAATACCATCTGAAAACCATGGCTCACTCTGATTAAGCAAGGTCTTGTAACAGCGCAGCATTACAAATACATCTCATATCCGCTACACTACAGCGTGTAAGCAGCATTACCCTCCGTCTCCCCTTTGAGAGCGAGTGACCTTCTACTCGGGGGGTTACATTTTAAGTCTCACTGAGCACATGTTAAATCAGGGCTAAGAGATTTGTTTGCCTCCAGTGAGAGTCAGACGCTGATGAGCTCTTCTTATTCTAACAGTATCATCGAAGACGCGTTTTACAGCATCTACTTCTGTTATCAGGTCTCAAGCACGGGACAGGACCCGAGATCCGGTTCGGCCAAGACTCGACAAGGTCGTGCTGACTCAGCGGTTTCTGAGCCACACAAGGTGACAGGACAAGGCACCTGGATTATACTTAAAGAAGCCATGCATGTCTGTGTAATCCAGAAGAACAGCCAGGCCAGGACTCGAACTTCTCCGTAAAGTCAGCCCAGATCACGGTAACATAATCCTGCCATTGCCCTTGGGCCACTCTGCCACGTTGTTGTTGCGGGTGGGACACGGTGGGTTTTTATTTCAACAGACTTAGCTGACCTCTGCTTCATGGCCCAACAGAACAGGGGAGCTACAGAAGGCTGTCCTCCATGCTGGCACCCGGCCTAGCCAAACATTTTAACTGTCAAAGGCAAAAAGTAAAGTATTTTCAAAAGTATTTGGTCTTTTCCCCATTGCTTCTAATATATAATACAAAACATTGAGAAGGAATGTTTCTACTAACTTTTTGAGCTTGCAATTTTGTGCTGCTGTTGCAAAATCCCGTTAAATTCCTCCCCACGCCTCCGTCTTTCTGCTCCAGTGTTGATTATTTGGATTTTTTTGTCTTTCCTCCTAAATGTGTTATTCATCCTGTTCCGTGTGTCTCCAGGCACACTTCAGAACTGGATAATAAAATAAAC